>NW_028253999.1:0-33931 GCF_964263255.1 Lissotriton vulgaris
TTGAGTTCAAAAAAAGAGAGTTTTCCCTAGCACACCCAGAAAGGACTGGGAAATGTAGCAACACTCAAAAAGGGTTCCTTTCTGTGGTTCCTAAATTAAAGCGCCAAAGCTTTTATGAATAAGACACCTGAAACATTTCTGATCTCAATAGTGCATATCTCGACATGTTCAACAATTATAATCAAAAAACATAATTATTCATTAAAATCAAATTTATTAAAAGCTTAATCAAAAAGCAGCATATAGTCAACAGTTTTACATATAAAAATAATCACAGTACATTAACATTGTATACACATAAATACACAATAAATAAAAATAGCCAAGTTGTCGACGCGTTTCGGTGTTAAGATTGATGATACACCTTCCTCAGGACTACAATCAAATTTCTTCAATCTAAAAATATATGGAACAGTCAATTAGTATACACTCATTGAGGCATCTTATTTACAGAAAGTTTTTTTAACAATTATAACGATGTCTAGATTGTAAATTAAAACAATTTCTTACTCAATTTGCAGTATTCAATTTGCATTCTCAGTCTCAATCCTGGGGATAGATACATCGTATCCACTCTTGTGTTTCGGCTTTGTTCCTTTAAAAGACCTGTGTACACATGATATTATGTTGTGTACAATTACTGAGTTAATTTTAAACCACAAGACTATTTCTCTATCATCACTAAACTTTTGATGATCTAATGCTTACTTTGTATTTTATAGTTGGAGCCTTGGGGTTCTATTTTCTTGTCTTGATATCAACCAAATGGAATTCTTTTCCCTTGTCCACTGTTAATAACCAAGATGGTTCCTTAAAATAACCTGTGTATACATAATGATATTGGGTATACAGTCAGTGTATTTTCTCTAAGACACAAACATTTCAGGTGCTATGCAAGACTTATGGAAAATAAGCTTACTTTATAGCTGGTAGTATTCGGTATCATTCGTTGTATAAAAGACCTGGGATCAACCTTGAGTTGGCGTCTTTTCCAATTATCCTGCTTTAATCTGCGGTCGGATGACGTTCTTCTTTTTAAAATTGAAGTTTCACTTTGTCTGAATAAACAAAATGGAGTGCACATTTAGCACTTTGTCCTATATTCGATATTTAGGGGTGATACTATTACTGCGTGTCTCAGTCTACATACACGCTATCAGATACAGTGCGCCCTATTGTCATTTAGCGGTAAGGTTGTTGAGTGTAGGTAGCTCTACCCTATATTACCCAAAAACAAAGAGTATGTAGTATGCAGCAGGGAATATTAATAGATCCTTGTAGCAAAAAAAGGCTAAAAGCATATTGCTAGAGAAGTTCTACTTAAAGCCCTCTTCAGTTCCACTTAGTTATTTAACAGGTTTAGAGTCCATTCATATTGCGTGTTTAAACCTCCATACACGCTACTGGATACAGTGCGCCCTGCTGCCCCTGTACTCTTACCTCTGTGATTAGAGCTCCTCGCCGCCTGCCTGGTAACCCGGTCTCCAGCGTCAGTTAGTCGCTTGGGGAACCGGCATCTTTTATACTATCCGGCGGTGTTTCACAATTGATTAAATGATTGCACCTGTGAGGATGATCTGCAGGCGCTGAATGTCCGCCATTTTGGTAGTTTTTTTACTAATCTCCTTACCTCATGGTGCCTGTAAGTGAGGAAGGACTTAATAAAAAAATCATGAATCGTATACACAAGTCGAGTCGTTTGTTTATATTACGCGGCGCCGCTTTTTGTTAATCGTTACTTTAAACATTGGTCCCACTTTACCCTGTTGATGGAGCGTTAAATTATATGCTCCTAAAAATAGATACTGGGACGTACTCCTCCTTTTTTTGCCTCAATATTTTGTTGCCATTTTGGTAGTTTCTCTCTTGTTACTTTGGGTTCTGTAGGACTCAATAGTGCCTACAAACGAGAAGGGACTAACGGCTGCCGTGATGATATTGTGTATAGAGCCCTTAAAATTATGCGATGGATTTTTTTGATTTCCTGATAAACTACACACTATCAATTTGTATTGTCAAGTTTATACAGATTTTAAATTCTCTTGATTTAGTCGATCTATGGCGGGGCATATTATCACTATTTTCGCACCAAAATCGTCCGCCATTTTGGTAGTTTATTGATATATCCTTAGGGTTATATGATGAGGGCTAAAAATCTCTGTGATGTGGTATCTAATGAGCTTATTTCCTGGCGGTACAACATAGTTTGATCAGAAAAATATAATTTTAGTTATTCCACAAACTCCTTTGTTTTATTTCCCGGTACATCCTAATGTAATCACAAGTTAAACATTTTCTTGTTGATTAATTCTATGCTCCTAGTTATACAATTAACCATAGTCACATATTATCCCTGAGGTTTCCATATGTATGGAAATCGGAGCATATTAAGAGGATACAGGTAACATATGTACAATTTATGCTGCCCGATTCGATATGTGGGGAAATAATTCAGCGCCACATCTACAAGGGGCTCATAATTGAGAGAGGGCTTCCGATTGTCATCATATGGTCACCCCTTACAATCTTCTTTATCCTCACATGGAAAGTCATTTTTATTGCGAGTGTAAATGTCCTTACACAAATAGGTTTGTTCGATATTGTACCTGTCAAGACAGAAAATTCGTATTTTTACTAAGCAATGTACCATTTCTGGGCAGATCATAAACTATGGGCCCATCTCTTATTCTCAAGAAAGGTTAACATTTTACATATTAACGAAACCAAACTCATTTCCAAAGTAAGTGTTATGATGTTTATCTTGCAGTTTAACATGGTACACAGGCAGGGCACTGAGATCATTATCGTACTAGTCTTTCCCATTCCTCCCTACTGTTGAGGCCCTGAGTATAGGTACGAAATTTAGACATAAAGAACTGTTCCCTTTGTTTACGTTTAACGTCCAAATTTCCTCCTCTCATAGTGGTTTTTATTTTTTCCACTATACACCATTTTATCTCATCTTCCCTATGTTTCTCAGTGATCCAATGATCTACTAGTGGGGCGTTTTTCTTATGGTTTTTTAAGGCAGATCGATGTTCGGATAGTCGTAGTCTAATTTCTCGCCCAGTTTCACCAATATATCCCTTTTGGCAGGGACAGATTATTAGGTAGATAACATTCTGGGTTCTACAGTTGACATGTTCATTTACCCAGTGTGATGTACCTCTCAATTCGATTTTATCGGAATGGATGATGGACTTGCAGTGAGTACATGATCCACACGGTTGGTTGCCTCTAATGGGTTTCCCTTGATCAATGCTTAATTGTTTCTTCTTTTTGGGCTCTCTATAGGTCTGAACTACACAGTTACGAATGGTCCTATTTCTCCTATAGGAGAAAATAGGTTTTGGTAGAGGAGTCTTGCCTTCTTTGTTTAAAATTGACCAATTCTTCGTGATGAGGTTTTTTACCTTGCTGCTTAATCCATTAAAATTCGAAACCATGACAATATTATTTTCAGATTCTTTCTTTTTATTGCCAGGTTCGAATAGGGATTCTCTGCTCTGATATTTGGCTCTTTTATAACTCTCTCTTATGAGCCTCTTAGGGTAGCCTTGTTCTAGTAGTTTAATTTTCAAATTATCAGCATGTTTCTCAAACGAGTTTTTATCTGTGCAGTTTCTTCTTATTCTCACAAACTGACTGTACGGGATCCCATCCTTCTGGCTTTTAGGGTGGTAGCTTTCATGGTGGAGCAAAGTGTTACGGTCTGAGGGTTTCACATATAGTTCCACACATAGCTTTCCGTTATCCGACTTTATTTTGATGTCTAGGAAGTCAACTGTAGTCTGACTCTTATTGGCTGTAAACTTAAGGTTCACATCCCCACAGTTGAGCCATTCCAAGAATATAGCTAGTTCTTCCCCTGTCCCTTCCCATATAAAAAAGACATCGTTTATAAACCTAGACCAATGTTTGATGTTCTCGTAGAAGGGGCATAGCTCGTTATATATGTGGAGTTTTTCAAAGTTGCCCACATATAAACAGGCCAGGCTCGGCGCACAGGTAGCCCCCATGCTCGTGCCTTTTATTTGACAAAAGAAATCGCTATTAAACAGAAAGATATTGTTAAGGAGAACAGTTTCTATGCACTCCACGATAAAGGCATTGTGTGCAGACAGATAACCTTCCGCATCACTCAAGATGTCCTTCATCATTGTAATTGTATCCTGTTGGGGTATGTTGGTGTACAGGGACTCAATGTCCAAGCACACCAACCACTGGGTTTCGTTGTTAAAGGGAACCCCTTCTATTTTTGTGATCATATCCTTAGTATCCTTTATGTAGGATGGTAGTTCCTCAACTAAGGGGCGAATGAAACAGTCAGCATATTTGCTGAGTGGCTCCGTTATAGACTCGATGCCTGATACTATGGGTCGCATCGGTGGATCCCTAATGTCCTTATGGACTTTAGGGAGCCCATACAGAGCAGGTATTTTAGGATGATTGTTCACTAAGAATTTGTACTCATCATCACATATGATGCAATCTTCCTTGGCCAGAGTGACTATATCCTGAACTTTCTTTTTAAGTCTATTCCATTCCCCAATACTAGACTTTTTGTAATGGGCATTGTTGTTAAGTAGGGTGTACATTTTTTGATTGTAGTCTTTGGTGTTAAGCACTACAATACTGCCGCCCTTATCACCAGGCTTGATGGTGATATCATCGTAACTTTGTAGGTTTTTTAATGCCTCCTTTTCTACTTTAGACAAGTTATTGGGTGTCCAAATCTTTCCTGACAATAATTTTTCCAGTCCTATTGAGATCACTTTTTCAAACGTGTCCACTTCTTGGCTGACCATAGAGATATCAGGGGTCCACGTTGAGGGGGGTTTTAAACCTGATCTATTGTTGTTTGGCCTACACTCTTTGTTTTCAAAGAATTTCTTTATTCTGATTTTTCGAAAGAGGTCCCTAATGTCTTTTTCAATTGTGTACCTACAAATACCTGTACTGGGAGCGAATCCTAGCCCTTTCTCTAGAATACTTATCTCTCCTCTATTTAGTTCCCTATCTGAAAGGTTAACTATTGGGGCTTTTTGGGTATGTTTTTCTATTCCCATTCCTTCTGACTCCGGGTTCTCATATAGGGTCTTCTTGTCATTGTCTCTTTCTGGCGGAAGCCTTGACGGCCCCTCCCCCGGGTCCTGAAGCCACGGGTCTGTCTCTTTTTCTCTTGACCTAAAAAAACTTGATAGTTATGGAATTCGTCAGCACTATCGTCTCTGGACTCATTCCGTTTGCTGCTATCTTGGACTCTTTCAGCTTCTGAGTCGGTGGTATTGTAAGATGTGTCAGAAAAGGTTACATTCTTTTTATAAAATTTGTTTCTATTATACTTGAATGGACGGTTATTGTATTCATTTGGAATTGGTTGGTCAAAATAATCCTTTTGAAGGTACGGGTATACCAGTTCCAATTTGAAATTGGCTATGTCTTTCCTTAATTTGTTTGTTTTTTTATTTATCATATATTCTTGGTATCCCGTGATGTCTTCCTTTATTTCTGCTAGTTTTTTGTAGCCTCATCAAGTGCCGTAGACTCATTAAGTTCCTTTTCTAGTTTATCTATCTCTTCTTTTTCTATAATTAAAAGTCCCTGTGCTGTATCTATAATTAGCAACATCCAGTCGCGACTGCACCGGTTCGCGATCAGAGTCCAACTATCTTTAAATTTTTCATCGGTGACAAATAACCCAGGTTCATTTGCAATTTGTAGACCCTTAGGAATAACACCTTTTTTGCAGTATTGGATTATAAATTCTGCGTGGAGTTCGGTACGTATTATTTTCTTCTTAAGGTTCCACAATTTATTCCACTTATCTTCATCACTCTTTGATAAGGTAACAGTATTAATACTTTTGGAGGACCCACCTAGGAGTTTTATACATTGGTCCTCTGAGAACCCGAAGGTTCGAAGTGTATCCATTACTTCTTTATAGGCTCTCTGGCTCCAGGAGCCGAGGTAAGTTCAAAAAAAGAGAGTTTTCCCTAGCACACCCAAAAAGGACTGGGAAATGTAGCAACACTCAAAAAGGGTTCCTTTCTGTGGTTCCTAAATTAAAGCGCCAAAGCTTTTATGAATAAGACACCTGAAACATTTCTGATCTCAATAGTGCATATCTCGACATGTTCAACAATTATAATCAAAAAACATAATTATTCATTAAAATCAAATTTATTAAAAGCTTAATCAAAAAGCAGCATATAGTCAACAGTTTTACATATAAAAATAATCACAGTACATTAACATTGTATACACATAAATACACAATAAATAAAAATAGCCAAGCTGTCGACGCGTTTCGGTGTTAAGATTGATGATACACCTTCCTCAGGACTACAATCAAATGTCTTCAATCTAAAAATATATGGAACAGTCAATTAGTATACACTCATTGAGGGATCTTATTTACAGAAAGTTTTTTTAACAATTATAACGGTGTCTAGATTGTAAATTAAAACAATTTCTTACTCAATTTGCAGTATTCAATTTGCATTCTCAGTCTCAATCCTGGGGATAGATAAATCGTATCCACTCTTGTGTTTCGGCTTTGTTCCTTTAAAAGACCTGTGTACACATGATATTATGTTGTGTACAATTACTGAGTTAATTTTAGACCACAAGACTATTTCTCTATCATCACTAAACTTTTGATGATCTAATGCTTACTTTGTATTTTATAGTTGGAGCCTTGGGGTTCTATTTTCTTGTCTTGATATCAACCAAATGGAATTCTTTTCCCTTGTCCACTGTTAATAACCAAGATGGTTCCTTAAAATAACCTGTGTATACATAATGATATTGGGTATACAGTCAGTGTATTTTCTCTAAGACACAAACATTTCAGGTGCTATGCAAGACTTATGGAAAATAAGCTTACTTTATAGCTGGTAGTATTCGGTATCATTCGTTGTATAAAAGACCTGGGATCAACCTTGAGTTGGCGTCTTTTCCAATTATCCTGCTTTAATCTGCGGTCGGATGACGTTCTTCTTTTTAAAATTGAAGTTTCACTTTGTCTGAATAAACAAAATGGAGTGCACATTTAGCACTTTGTCCTATATTCGATATTTAGGGGTGATACTATTACTGCGTGTCTCAGTCTACATACACGCTATCAGATACAGTGCGCCCTATTGTCATTTAGCGGTAAGGTTGTTGAGTGTAGGTAGCTCTACCCTATATTACCCAAAAACAAAGAGTATGTAGTATGCAGCAGGGAATATTAATAGATCCTTGTAGCAAAAAAAGGCTAAAAGCATATTGCTAGAGAAGTTCTACTTAAAGCCCTCTTCAGTTCCACTTAGTTATTTAACAGGTTTAGAGTCCATTCATATTGCGTGTTTAAATCTCCATACACGCTACTGGATACAGTGCGCCCTGCTGCCCCTGTACTCTTACCTCTGTGATTAGAGCTCCTCGCCGCCTGCCTGGTAACCCGGTCTCCAGCGTCAGTTAGTCGCTTGGGGAACCGGCATCTTTTATACTATCCGGCGGTGTTTCACAATTGATTAAATGATTGCACCTGTGAGGATGATCTGCAGGCGCTGAATGTCCGCCATTTTGGTAGTTTTTTTACTAATCTCCTTACCTCATGGTGCCTGTAAGTGAGGAAGGACTTAATAAAAAAATCATGAATCGTATACACAAGTCGAGTTGTTTGTTTATATTACGCGGCGCCGCTTTTTGTTAATCGTTACTTTAAACATTGGTCCCACTTTACCCTGTTGATGGAGCGTTAAATTATATGCTCCTAAAAATAGATACTGGGACGTACTCCTCCTTTTTTTGCCTCAATATTTTGTCGCCATTTTGGTAGTTTCTCTCTTGTTACTTTGGGTTCTGTAGGACTCAATAGTGCCTACAAACGAGAAGGGACTAACGGCTGCCGTGATGATATTGTGTATAGAGCCCTTAAAATTATGCGATGGATTTTTTTGATTTCCTGATAAACTACACACTATCAATTTGTATTGTCAAGTTTATACAGATTTTAAATTCTCTTGATTTAGTCGATCTATGGCGGGGCATATTATCACTATTTTCGCACCAAAATCGTCCGCCATTTTGGTAGTTTATTGATATATCCTTAGGGTTATATGATGAGGGCTAAAAATCTCTGTGATGTGGTATCTAATGAGCTTATTTCCTGGCGGTACAACATAGTTTGATCAGAAAAATATAATTTTAGTTATTCCACAAACTCCTTTGTTTTATTTCCCGGTACATCCTAATGTAATCACAAGTTAAACATTTTCTTGTTGATTAATTCTATGCTCCTAGTTATACAATTAACCATAGTCACATATTATCCCTGAGGTTTCCATATGTATGGAAATCGGAGCATATCAAGAGGATACAGGTAACATATGTACAATTTATGCTGCCCGATTCGATATGTGGGGAAATAATTCAGCGCCACATCTACAAGGGGCTCATAATTGAGAGAGGGCTTCCGATTGTCATCATATGGTCACCCCTTACAATCTTCTTTATCCTCACATGGAAAGTCATTTTTATTGCGAGTGTAAATGTCCTTACACAAATAGGTTTGTTCGATATTGTACCTGTCAAGACAGAAAATTCGTATTTTTACTAAGCAATGTACCATTTCTGGGCAGATCATAAACTATGGGCCCATCTCTTATTCTCAAGAAAGGTTAACATTTTACATATTAACGAAACCAAACTCATTTCCAAAGTAAGTGTTATGATGTTTATCTTGCAGTTTAACATGGTACACAGGCAGGGCACTGAGATCATTATCGTACTAGTCTTTCCCATTCCTCCCTACTGTTGAGGCCCTGAGTATAGGTACGAAATTTAGACATAAAGAACTGTTCCATTTGTTTACGTTTAACGTCCAAATTTCCTCCTCTCATAGTGGTTTTTATTTTTTCCACTATACACCATTTTATCTCATCTTCCCTATGTTTCTCAGTGATCCAATGATCTACTAGTGGGGCGTTTTTCTTATGGTTTTTTAAGGCAGATCGATGTTCGGATAGTCGTAGTCTAATTTCTCGCCCAGTTTCACCAATATATCCCTTTTGGCAGGGACAGATTATTAGGTAGATAACATTCTGGGTTCTACAGTTGACATGTTCATTTACCCAGTGTGATGTACCTCTCAATTCGATTTTATCGGAATGGATGATGGACTTGCAGTGAGTACATGATCCACACGGTTGGTTGCCTCTAATGGGTTTCCCTTGATCAATGCTTAATTGTTTCTTCTTTTTGGGCTCTCTATAGGTCTGAGCTACACAGTTACGAATGGTCCTATTTCTCCTATAGGAGAAAATAGGTTTTGGTAGAGGAGTCTTGCCTTCTTTGTTTAAAATTGACCAATTCTTCGTGATGAGGTTTTTTACCTTGCTGCTTAATCCATTAAAATTCGAAACCATGACAATATTATTTTCAGATTCTTTCTTTTTATTGGCAGGTTCGAATAGGGATTCTCTGCTCTGATATTTGGCTCTTTATAACTCTCTCTTATGAGCCTCTTAGGGTAGCCTCGTTCTAGTAGTTTAATTTTCAAATTATCAGCATGTTTCTCAAACGAGTTTTTATCTGTGCAGTTTCTTCTTATTCTCACAAACTGACTGTACGGGATCCCATCCTTCTGGCTTTTAGGGTGGTAGCTTTCATGGTGGAGCAAAGTGTTACGGTCTGAGGGTTTCACATATAGTTCCACACATAGCTTTCCGTTATCCGACTTTATTTTGATGTCTAGGAAGTCAACTGTAGTCTGACTCTTATTGGCTGTAAACTTAAGGTTCACATCCCCACAGTTGAGCCATTCCAAGAATATAGCTAGTTCTTCCTCTGTCCCTTCCCATATAAAAAAGACATTGTCTATAAACCTAGACCAATGTTTGATGTTCTCGTAGAAGGGGCATAGCTCGTTATATATGTGGAGTTTTTCAAAGTTGCCCACATATAAACAGGCCAGGCTCGGCGCACAGGTAGCCCCCATGCTCGTGCCTTTTATTTGACAAAAGAAATCGCTATTAAACAGAAAGATATTGTTAAGGAGAACAGTTTCTATGCACTCCACGATAAAGGCATTGTGTGCAGACAGATAACCTTCCGCATCACTCAAGATGTCCTTCATCATTGTAATTGTATCCTGTTGGGGTATGTTGGTGTACAGGGACTCAATGTCCAAGCACACCAACCACTGGGTTTCGTTGTTAAAGGGAACCCCTTCTATTTTTGTGATCATATCCTTAGTATCCTTTATGTAGGATGGTAGTTCCTCAACTAAGGGGCGAATGAAACAGTCAGCATATTTGCTGAGTGGCTCTGTTATAGACTCGATGCCTGATACTATGGGTCGCATCGGTGGATCCCTAATGTCCTTATGGACTTTAGGGAGCCCATACAGAGCAGGTATTTTAGGATGATTGTTCACTAAGAATTTGTACTCATCATCACATATGATGCAATCTTCCTTGGCCAGAGTGACTATATCCTGAAATTTCTTTTTAAGTCTATTCCATTCCCCAATACTAGACTTTTTGTAATGGGCATTGTTGTTAAGTAGGGTGTACATTTTTTGATTGTAGTCTTTGGTGTTAAGCACTACAATACTGCCGCCCTTATCACCAGGCTTGATGGTGATATCATCGTAACTTTGTAGGTTTTTTAATGCCTCCTTTTCTACTTTAGACAAGTTATTGGGTGTCCAAATCTTTCCTGCCAATAATTTTTCCAGTCCTATTGAGATCACTTTTTCAAACGTGTCCACTTCTTGGCTGACCATAGAGATATCAGGGGTCCACGTTGAGGGGGGTTTTAAACCTGATCTATTGTTGTTTGGCCTACACTCTTTGTTTTCAAAGAATTTCTTTATTCTGATTTTTCGAAAGAGGTCCCTAATGTCTTTTTCAATTGTGTACCTACAAATACCTGTACTGGGAGCGAATCCTAGCCCTTTCTCTAGAATACTTATCTCTCCTCTATTTAGTTCCCTATCTGAAAGGTTAATTATTGGGGCTTTTTGGGTATGTTTTTCTATTCCCATTCCTTCTGACTCCGGGTTCTCATATAGGGTCTTCTTGTCATTGTCTCTTTCTGGCGGAAGCCTTGACGGCCCCTCCCCCGGGTCCTGAAGCCACGGGTCTGTCTCTTTTTCTCTTGACCTAAAAAAACTTGATAGTTATGGAATTCGTCAGCACTATCGTCTCTGGACTCATTCCGTTTGCTGCTATCTTGGACTCTTTCAGCTTCTGAGTCGGTGTTATTCCTAAGGGTCTACAAATTGCAAATGAACCTGGGTTATTTGTCACCGATGAAAAATTTAAAGATAGTTGGACTCTGATCGCGAACCGGTGCAGTCGCGACTGGATGTTGCTAATTATAGATACAGCACAGGGACTTTTAATTATAGAAAAAGAAGAGATAGATAAACTAGAAAAGGAACTTAATGAGTCTACGGCACTTGATGAGGCTACAAAAAAACTAGCAGAAATAAAGGAAGACATCACGGGATACCAAGAATATATGATAAATAAAAATAAAAAAAATTAAGGAAAGACATAGCCAATTTCAAATTGGAACTGGTATACCCGTACCTTCAAAAGGATTATTTTGACCAACCAATTCCAAATGAATACAATAACCGTCCATTCAAGTATAATAGAAACAAATTTTATAAAAAGAATGTAACCTTTTCTGACACATCTTACAATACCACCGACTCAGAAGCTGAAAGAGTCCAAGATAGCAGCAAACGGAATGAGTCCAGAGACGATAGTGCTGACGAATTCCATAACTATCAAGTTTTTTTAGGTCAAGAGAAAAAGAGACAGACCAGTGGCTTCAGGACCCGGGGGAGGGGCCGTCAAGGCTTCCACCAGAAAGAGACAATGACAAGAAGACCCTATATGAGAACCCGGAGTCAGAAGGAATGGGAATAGAAAAACATACCCAAAAAGCCCCAATAATTAACCTTTCAGATAGGGAACTAAATAGAGGAGAGATAAGTATTCTAGAGAAAGGGCTAGGATTCGCTCCCAGTACAGGTATTTGTAGGTACACAATTGAAAAAGACATTAGGGACCTCTTTCGAAAAATCAGAATAAAGAAATTCTTTGAAAACAAAGAGTGTAGGCCAAACAACAATAGATCAGGTTTAAAACCCCCCTCAACGTGGACCCCTGATATCTCTATGGTCAGCCAAGAAGTGGACACGTTTGAAAAAGTGATCTCAATAGGACTGGAAAAATTATTGGCAGGAAAGATTTGGACACCCAATAACTTGTCTAAAGTAGAAAAGGAGGCATTAAAAAACCTACAAAGTTACGATGATATCACCATCAAGCCTGGTGATAAGGGCGGCAGTATTGTAGTGCTTAACACCAAAGACTACAATCAAAAAATGTACACCCTACTTAACAACAATGCCCATTACAAAAAGTCTAGTATTGGGGAATGGAATAGACTTAAAAAGAAAGTTCAGGATATAGTCACTCTGGCCAAGGAAGATTGCATCATATGTGATGATGAGTACAAATTCTTAGTGAACAATCATCCTAAAATACCTGCTCTGTATGGGCTCCCTAAAGTCCATAAGGACATTAGGGATCCACCGATGCGACCCATAGTATCAGGCATCGAGTCTATAACGGAGCCACTCAGCAAATATGCTGACTGTTTCATTCGCCCCTTAGTTGAGGAACTACCATCCTACATAAAGGATACTAAGGATATGATCACAAAAATAGAAGGGGTTCCCTTTAACAACGAAACCCAGTGGTTGGTGTGCTTGGACATTGAGTCCCTGTACACCAACATACCCCAACAGGATACAATTACAATGATGAAGGACATCTTGAGTGATGCGGAAGATTATCTGTCTGCACACAATGCCTTTATCGTGGAGTGCATAGAAACTGTTCTCCTTAACAATATCTTTCTGTTTAATAGCGATTTCTTTTGTCAAATAAAAGGCACGAGCATGGGGGCTACCTGTGCGCCGAGCCTGGCCTGTTTATATGTGGGCAACTTTGAAAAACTCCACATATATAACGAGCTATGCCCCTTCTACGAGAACATCAAACATTGGTCTAGGTTTATAGACGATGTCTTTTTTATATGGGAAGGGACAGAGGAAGAACTAGCTATATTCTTGGAATGGCTCAACTGTGGGGATGTGAACCTTAAGTTTACAGCCAATAAGAGTCAGACTACAGTTGACTTCCTAGACCTCAAAATAAAGTCGGATAACGGAAAGCTATGTGTGGAACTATATGTGAAACCCTCAGACCGTAACACTTTGCTCCACCATGAAAGCTACCACCCTAAAAGCCAGAAGGATGGGATCCCGTACAGTCAGTTTGTGAGAATAGGAAGAAACTGCACAGATAAAAACTCGTTTGAGAAACATGCTGATAATTTGAAAATTAAACTACTAGAACGAGGCTACCCTAAGAGGCTCATAAGAGAGAGTTATAAAAGAGCCAAATATAAGAGCAGAGAATCCCTATTCGAACCTGGCAATAAAAAGAAAGAATCTGAAAATAATATTGTCATGGTTTCGAATTTTAATGGATTAAGCAGCAAGGTAAAAAACCTCATCACGAAGAATTGGTCAATTTTAAACAAAGAAGGCAAGACTCCTCTACCAAAACCTATTTTCTCCTATAGGAGAAATAGGACCATTCGTAACTGTGTAGCTCAGACCTATAGAGAGCCCAAAAAGAAGAAACAATTAAGCATTGATCAAGGGAAACCCATTAGAGGCAACCAACCGTGTGGATCATGTACTCACTGCAAGTCCATCATCCATTCCGATAAAATTGAATTGAGAGGTACATCACACTGGGTAAATGAACATGTCAACTGTAGAACCCAGAATGTTATCTACCTAATAATCTGTCCCTGCCAAAAGGGATATATTGGTGAAACTGGGCGAGAAATTAGACTACGACTATCCGAACATCGATCTGCCTTAAAAAACCATGAGAAAAACGCCCCACTAGTAGATCATTGGATCACTGAGAAACATAGGGAAGATGAGATAAAATGGTGTATAGTGGAAAAAATAAAAACCACTATGAGAGGAGGAAATTTGGACGTTAAACGTAAACAAAGGGAACAGTTCTTTATGTCTAAATTTCGTACCTATACTCAGGGCCTCAACAGTAGGGAGGAATGGGAAAGACTAGTACGATAATGATCTCAGTGCCCTGCCTGTGTACCATGTTAAACTGCAAGATAAACATCATAACACTTACTTTGGAAATGAGTTTGGTTTCGTTAATATGTAAAATGTTAACCTTTCTTGAGAATAAGAGATGGGCCCATAGTTTATGATCTGCCCAGAAATGGTACATTGCTTAGTAAAAATACGAATTTTCTGTCTTGACAGGTACAATATCGAACAAACCTATTTGTGTAAGGACATTTACACTCGCAATAAAAATGACTTTCCATGTGAGGATAAAGAAGATTGTAAGGGGTGACCATATGATGACAATCGGAAGCCCTCTCTCAATTATGAGCCCCTTGTAGATGTGGCGCTGAATTATTTCCCCACATATCGAATCGGGCAGCATAAATTGTACATATGTTACCTGTATCCTCTTAATATGCTCCGATTTCCATACATATGGAAACCTCAGGGATAATATGTGACTATGGTTAATTGTATAACTAGGAGCATAGAATTAATCAACAAGAAAATGTTTAACTTGTGATTACATTAGGATGTACCGGGAAATAAAACAAAGGAGTTTGTGGAATAACTAAAATTATATTTTTCTGATCAAACTATGTTGTACCGCCAGGAAATAAGCTCATTAGATACCACATCACAGAGATTTTTAGCCCTCATCATATAACCCTAAGGATATATCAATAAACTACCAAAATGGCGGACGATTTTGGTGCGAAAATAGTGATAATATGCCCCGCCATAGATCGACTAAATCAAGAGAATTTAAAATCTGTATAAACTTGACAATACAAATTGATAGTGTGTAGTTTATCAGGAAATCAAAAAAATCCATCGCATAATTTTAAGGGCTCTATACACAATATCATCACGGCAGCCGTTAGTCCCTTCTCGTTTGTAGGCACTATTGAGTCCTACAGAACCCAAAGTAACAAGAGAGAAACTACCAAAATGGCGACAAAATATTGAGGCAAAAAAAGGAGGAGTACGTCCCAGTATCTATTTTTAGGAGCATATAATTTAACGCTCCATCAACAGGGTAAAGTGGGACCAATGTTTAAAGTAACGATTAACAAAAAGCGGCGCCGCGTAATATAAACAAACGACTCGACTTGTGTATACGATTCATGATTTTTTTATTAAGTCCTTCCTCACTTACAGGCACCATGAGGTAAGGAGATTAGTAAAAAAACTACCAAAATGGCGGACATTCAGCGCCTGCAGATCATCCTCACAGGTGCAATCATTTAATCAATTGTGAAACACCGCCGGATAGTATAAAAGATGCCGGTTCCCCAAGCGACTAACTGACGCTGGAGACCGGGTTACCAGGCAGGCGGCGAGGAGCTCTAATCACAGAGGTAAGAGTACAGGGGCAGCAGGGCGCACTGTATCCAGTAGCGTGTATGGAGATTTAAACACGCAATATGAATGGACTCTAAACCTGTTAAATAACTAAGTGGAACTGAAGAGGGCTTTAAGTAGAACTTCTCTAGCAATATGCTTTTAGCCTTTTTTTGCTACAAGGATCTATTAATATTCCCTGCTGCATACTACATACTCTTTGTTTTTGGGTAATATAGGGTAGAGCTACCTACACTCAACAACCTTACCGCTAAATGACAATAGGGCGCACTGTATCTGATAGCGTGTATGTAGACTGAGACACGCAGTAATAGTATCACCCCTAAATATCGAATATAGGACAAAGTGCTAAATGTGCACTCCATTTTGTTTATTCAGACAAAGTGAAACTTCAATTTTAAAAAGAAGAACGTCATCCGACCGCAGATTAAAGCAGGATAATTGGAAAAGACGCCAACTCAAGGTTGATCCCAGGTCTTTTATACAACGAATGATACCGAATACTACCAGCTATAAAGTAAGCTTATTTTCCATAAGTCTTGCATAGCACCTGAAATGTTTGTGTCTTAGAGAAAATACACTGACTGTATACCCAATATCATTATGTATACACAGGTTATTTTAAGGAACCATCTTGGTTATTAACAGTGGACAAGGGAAAAGAATTCCATTTGGTTGATATCAAGACAAGAAAATAGAACCCCAAGGCTCCAACTATAAAATACAAAGTAAGCATTAGATCATCAAAAGTTTAGTGATGATAGAGAAATAGTCTTGTGGTCTAAAATTAACTCAGTAATTGTACACAACATAATATCATGTGTACACAGGTCTTTTAAAGGAACAAAGCCGAAACACAAGAGTGGATACGATTTATCTATCCCCAGGATTGAGACTGAGAATGCAAATTGAATACTGCAAATTGAGTAAGAAATTGTTTTAATTTACAATCTAGACACCGTTATAATTGTTAAAAAAACTTTCTGTAAATAAGATCCCTCAATGAGTGTATACTAATTGACTGTTCCATATATTTTTAGATTGAAGAAATTTGATTGTAGTCCTGAGGAAGGTGTATCATCAATCTTAACACCGAAACGCGTCGACAACTTGGCTATTTTTATTTATTGTGTATTTATGTGTATACAATATTAATGTACTGTGATTATTTTTATATGTAAAACTGTTGACTATATGCTGCTTTTTGATTAAGCTTTTAATAAATTTGATTTTAATGAATAATTATGTTTTTTGATTATAATTGTTGAACATGTCGAGATATGCACTATTGAGATCAGAAATGTTTCAGGTGTCTTATTCATAAAAGCTTTGGCGCTTTAATTTAGGAACCACAGAAAGGAACCCTTTTTGAGTGTTGCTACATTTCCCAGTCCTTTCTGGGTGTGCTAGGGAAAACTCTCTTTTTTTGAACTTACCTCGGCTCCTGGAGCCAGAGAGCCTATAAAGAAGTAATGGATACACTTCGAACCTTCGGGTTCTCAGAGGACCAATGTATAAAACTCCTAGGTGGGTCCTCCAAAAGTATTAATACCGTTACCTTATCAAAGAGTGATGAAGATAAGTGGAATAAATTGTGGAACCTTAAGAAGAAAATAATACGTACCGAACTCCACGCAGAATTTATAATCCAATACTGCAAAAAAGGTGTTATTCCTAAGGGTCTACAAATTGCAAATGAACCTGGGTTATTTGTCACCGATGAAAAATTTAAAGATAGTTGGACTCTGATCACGAACCGGTGCAGTCGCGACTGGATGTTGCTAATTATAGATACAGCACAGGGACTTTTAATTATAGAAAAAGAAGAGATAGATAAACTAGAAAAGGAACTTAATGAGTCTACGGCACTTGATGAGGCTACAAAAAAACTAGCAGAAATAAAGGAAGACATCACGGGATACCAAGAATATATGATAAATAAAAAAAAAAACAAATTAAGGAAAGACATAGCCAATTTCAAATTGGAACTGGTATACCCGTACCTTCAAAAGGATTATTTTGACCAACCAATTCCAAATGAATACAATAACCGTCCTTTCAAGTATAATAGAAACAAATTTTATAAAAAGAATGTAACCTTTTCTGACACATCTTACAATACCACCGACTCAGAAGCTGAAAGAGTCCAAGATAGCAGCAAACGGAATGAGTCCAGAGACGATAGTGCTGACGAATTCCATAACTATCAAGTTTTTTTAGGTCAAGAGAAAAAGAGACAGACCCGTGGCTTCAGGACCCGGGGGAGGGGCCGTCAAGGCTTCCGCCAGAAAGAGACAATGACAAGAAGACCCTATATGAGAACCCGGAGTCAGAAGGAATGGGAATAGAAAAACATACCCAAAAAGCCCCAATAATTAACCTTTCAGATAGGGAACTAAATAGAGGAGAGATAAGTATTCTAGAGAAAGGGCTAGGATTCGCTCCCAGTACAGGTATTTGTAGGTACACAATTGAAAAAGACATTAGGGACCTCTTTCAAAAAATCAGAATAAAGAAATTCTTTGAAAACAAAGAGTGTAGGCCAAACAACAATAGATCAGGTTTAAAACCACCCTCAACGTGGACCCCTGATATCTCTATGGTCAGCCAAGAAGTGGACACGTTTGAAAAAGTGATCTCAATAGGACTGGAAAAATTATTGGCAGGAAAGATTTGGACACCCAATAACTTGTCTAAAGTAGAAAAGGAGGCATTAAAAAACCTACAAAGTTACGATGATATCACCATCAAGCCTGGTGATAAGGGCGGCAGTATTGTAGTGCTTAACACCAAAGACTACAATCAAAAAATGTACACCCTACTTAACAACAATGCCCATTACAAAAAGTCTAGTATTGGGGAATGGAATAGACTTAAAAAGAAAGTTCAGGATATAGTCACTCTGGCCAAGGAAGATTGCATCATATGTGATGATGAGTACAAATTCTTAGTGAACAATCATCCTAAAATACCTGCTCTGTATGGGCTCCCTAAAGTCCATAAGGACATTAGGGATCCACCGATGCGACCCATAGTATCAGGCATCGAGTCTATAACGGAGCCACTCAGCAAATATGCTGACTGTTTCATTCGCCCCTTAGTTGAGGAACTACCATCCTACATAAAGGATACTAAGGATATGATCACAAAAATAGAAGGGGTTCCCTTTAACAACGAAACCCAGTGGTTGGTGTGCTTGGACATTGAGTCCCTGTACACCAACATACCCCAACAGGATACAATTACAATGATGAAGGACATCTTGAGTGATGCGGAAGGTTATCTGTCTGCACACAATGCCTTTATCGTGGAGTGCATAGAAACTGTTCTCCTTAACAATATCTTTCTGTTTAATAGCGATTTCTTTTGTCAAATAAAAGGCACGAGCATGGGGGCTACCTGTGCGCCGAGCCTGGCCTGTTTATATGTGGGCAACTTTGAAAAACTCCACATATATAACGAGCTATGCCCCTTCTACGAGAACATCAAACATTGGTCTAGGTTTATAGACGATGTCTTTTTTATATGGGAAGGGACAGAGGAAGAACTAGCTATATTCTTGGAATGGCTCAACTGTGGGGATGTGAACCTTAAGTTTACAGCCAATAAGAGTCAGACTACAGTTGACTTCCTAGACATCAAAATAAAGTCGGATAACGGAAAGCTATGTGTGGAACTATATGTGAAACCCTCAGACCGTAACACTTTGCTCCACCATGAAAGCTACCACCCTAAAAGCCAGAAGGATGGGATCCCGTACAGTCAGTTTGTGAGAATAAGAAGAAACTGCACAGATAAAAACTCGTTTGAGAAAGATGCTGATAATTTGAAAATTAAACTACTAGAACGAGGCTACCCTAAGAGGCTCATAAGAGAGAGTTATAAAAGAGCCAAATATCAGAGCAGAGAATCCCTATTCGAACCTGGCAATAAAAAGAAAGAATCTGAAAATAATATTGTCATGGTTTCGAATTTTAATGGATTAAGCAGCAAGGTAAAAAACCTCATCACGAAGAATTGGTCAATTTTAAACAAAGAAGGCAAGACTCCTCTACCAAAACCTATTTTCTCCTATTGGAGAAATAGGACCATTCGTAACTGTGTAGTTCAGACCTATAGAGAGCCCAAAAAGAAGAAACAATTAAGCATTGATCAAGGGAAACCCATTAGAGGCAACCAACCGTGTGGATCATGTACTCACTGCAAGTCCATCATCCATTCCGATAAAATCGAATTGAGAGGTACATCACACTGGGTAAATGAACATGTCAACTGTAGAACCCAGAATGTTATCTACCTAATAATCTGTCCCTGCCAAAAGGGATATATTGGTGAAACTGGGCGAGAAATTAGACTACGACTATCCGAACATCGATCTGCCTTAAAAAACCATAAGAAAAACGCCCCACTAGTAGATCATTGGATTACTGAGAAACATAGGGAAGATGAGATAAAATGGTGTATAGTGGAAAAAATAAAAACCACTATGAGAGGAGGAAATTTGGACGTTAAACGTAAACAAAGGGAACAGTTCTTTATGTCTAAATTTCGTACCTATACTCAGGGCCTCAACAGTAGGGAGGAATGGGAAAGACTAGTACGATAATGATCTCAGTGCCCTGCCTGTGTACCATGTTAAACTGCAAGATAAACATCATAACACTTACTTTGGAAATGAGTTTGGTTTCGTTAATATGTAAAATGTTAACCTTTCTTGAGAATAAGAGATGGGCCCATAGTTTATGATCTGCCCAGAAATGGTACATTGCTTAGTAAAAATACAAATTTTCTGTCTTGACAGGTACAATATCGAACAAACCTATTTGTGTAAGGACATTTACACTCGCAATAAAAATGACTTTCCATGTGAGGATAAAGAAGATTGTAAGGGGTGACCATATGATGACAATCGGAAGCCCTCTCTCAATTATGAGCCCCTTGTAGATGTGGCGCTGAATTATTTCCCCACATATCGAATCGGGCAGCATAAATTGTACATATGTTACCTGTATCCTCTTAATATGCTCCGATTTCCATACATATGGAAACCTCAGGGATAATATGTGACTATGGTTAATTGTATAACTAGGAGCATAGAATTAATCAACAAGAAAATGTTTAACTTGTGATTACATTAGGATGTACCGGGAAATAAAACAAAGGAGTTTGTGGAATAACTAAAATTATATTTTTCTGATCAAACTATGTTGTACCGCCAGGAAATAAGCTCATTAGATACCACATCACAGAGATTTTTAGCCCTCATCATATAACCCTAAGGATATATCAATAAACTACCAAAATGGCGGACGATTTTGGTGCGAAAATAGTGATAATATGCCCCGCCATAGATCGACTAAATCAAGAGAATTTAAAATCTGTATAAACTTGACAATACAAATTGATAGTGTGTAGTTTATCAGGAAATCAAAAAAATCCATCGCATAATTTTAAGGGCTCTATACACAATATCATCACGGCAGCCGTTAGTCCCTTCTCGTTTGTAGGCACTATTGAGTCCTACAGAACCCAAAGTAACAAGAGAGAAACTACCAAAATGGCGACAAAATATTGAGGCAAAAAAAGGAGGAGTACGTCCCAGTATCTATTTTTAGGAGCATATAATTTAACGCTCCATCAACAGGGTAAAGTGGGACCAATGTTTAAAGTAACGATTAACAAAAAGCGGCGCCGCGTAATATAAACAAACGACTCGACTTGTGTATACGATTCATGATTTTTTTATTAAGTCCTTCCTCACTTACAGGCACCATGAGGTAAGGAGATTAGTAAAAAAACTACCAAAATGGCGGACATTCAGCGCCTGCAGATCATCCTCACAGGTGCAATCATTTAATCAATTGTGAAACACCGCCGGATAGTATAAAAGATGCCGGTTCCCCAAGCGACTAACTGACGCTGGAGACCGGGTTACCAGGCAGGCGGCGAGGAGCTCTAATCACAGAGGTAAGAGTACAGGGGCAGCAGGGCGCACTGTATCCAGTAGCGTGTATGGAGATTTAAACACGCAATATGAATGGACTCTAAACCTGTTAAATAACTAAGTGGAACTGAAGAGGGCTTTAAGTAGAACTTCTCTAGCAATATGCTTTTAGCCTTTTTTTGCTACAAGGATCTATTAATATTCCCTGCTGCATACTACATACTCTTTGTTTTTGGGTAATATAGGGTAGAGCTACCTACACTCAACAACCTTACCGCTAAATGACAATAGGGCGCACTGTATCTGATAGCGTGTATGTAGACTGAGACACGCAGTAATAGTATCACCCCTAAATATCGAATATAGGACAAAGTGCTAAATGTGCACTCCATTTTGTTTATTCAGACAAAGTGAAACTTCAATTTTAAAAAGAAGAACGTCATCCGACCGCAGATTAAAGCAGGATAATTGGAAAAGACGCCAACTCAAGGTTGATCCCAGGTCTTTTATACAACGAATGATACCGAATACTACCAGCTATAAAGTAAGCTTATTTTCCATAAGTCTTGCATAGCACCTGAAATGTTTGTGTCTTAGAGAAAATACACTGACTGTATACCCAATATCATTATGTATACACAGGTTATTTTAAGGAACCATCTTGGTTATTAACAGTGGACAAGGGAAAAGAATTCCATTTGGTTGATATCAAGACAAGAAAATAGAACCCCAAGGCTCCAACTATAAAATACAAAGTAAGCATTAGATCATCAAAAGTTTAGTGATGATAGAGAAATAGTCTTGTGGTCTAAAATTAACTCAGTAATTGTACACAACATAATATCATGTGTACACAGGTCTTTTAAAGGAACAAAGCCGAAACACAAGAGTGGATACGATTTATCTATCCCCAGGATTGAGACTGAGAATGCAAATTGAATACTGCAAATTGAGTAAGAAATTGTTTTAATTTACAATCTAGACACCGTTATAATTGTTAAAAAAACTTTCTGTAAATAAGATCCCTCAATGAGTGTATACTAATTGACTGTTCCATATATTTTTAGATTGAAGAAATTTGATTGTAGTCCTGAGGAAGGTGTATCATCAATCTTAACACCGAAACGCGTCGACAACTTGGCTATTTTTATTTATTGTGTATTTATGTGTATACAATATTAATGTACTGTGATTATTTTTATATGTAAAACTGTTGACTATATGCTGCTTTTTGATTAAGCTTTTAATAAATTTGATTTTAATGAATAATTATGTTTTTTGATTATAATTGTTGAACATGTCGAGATATGCACTATTGAGATCAGAAATGTTTCAGGTGTCTTATTCATAAAAGCTTTGGCGCTTTAATTTAGGAACCACAGAAAGGAACCCTTTTTGAGTGTTGCTACATTTCCCAGTCCTTTCTGGGTGTGCTAGGGAAAACTCTCTTTTTTTGAACTTACCTCGGCTCCTGGAGCCAGAGAGCCTATAAAGAAGTAATGGATACACTTCGAACCTTCGGGTTCTCAGAGGACCAATGTATAAAACTCCTAGGTGGGTCCTCCAAAAGTATTAATACCGTTACCTTATCAAAGAGTGATGAAGATAAGTGGAATAAATTGTGGAACCTTAAGAAGAAAATAATACGTACCGAACTCCACGCAGAATTTATAATCCAATACTGCAAAAAAGGTGTTATTCCTAAGGGTCTACAAATTGCAAATGAACCTGGGTTATTTGTCACCGATGAAAAATTTAAAGATAGTTGGACTCTGATCACGAACCGGTGCAGTCGCGACTGGATGTTGCTAATTATAGATACAGCACAGGGACTTTTAATTATAGAAAAAGAAGAGATAGATAAACTAGAAAAGGAACTTAATGAGTCTACGGCACTTGATGAGGCTACAAAAAAACTAGCAGAAATAAAGGAAGACATCACGGGATACCAAGAATATATGATAAATAAAAAAAAAAACAAATTAAGGAAAGACATAGCCAATTTCAAATTGGAACTGGTATACCCGTACCTTCAAAAGGATTATTTTGACCAACCAATTCCAAATGAATACAATAACCGTCCATTCAAGTATAATAGAAACAAATTTTATAAAAAGAATGTAACCTTTTCTGACACATCTTACAATACCACCGACTCAGAAGCTGAAAGAGTCCAAGATAGCAGCAAACGGAATGAGTCCAGAGACGATAGTGCTGACGAATTCCATAACTATCAAGTTTTTTTAGGTCAAGAGAAAAAGAGACAGACCCGTGGCTTCAGGACCCGGGGGAGGGGCCGTCAAGGCTTCCGCCAGAAAGAGACAATGACAAGAAGACCCTATATGAGAACCCGGAGTCAGAAGGAATGGGAATAGAAAAACATACCCAAAAAGCCCCAATAATTAACCTTTCAGATAGGGAACTAAATAGAGGAGAGATAAGTATTCTAGAGAAAGGGCTAGGATTCGCTCCCAGTACAGGTATTTGTAGGTACACAATTGAAAAAGACATTAGGGACCTCTTTCAAAAAATCAGAATAAAGAAATTCTTTGAAAACAAAGAGTGTAGGCCAAACAACAATAGATCAGGTTTAAAACCACCCTCAACGTGGACCCCTGATATCTCTATGGTCAGCCAAGAAGTGGACACGTTTGAAAAAGTGATCTCAATAGGACTGGAAAAATTATTGGCAGGAAAGATTTGGACACCCAATAACTTGTCTAAAGTAGAAAAGGAGGCATTAAAAAACCTACAAAGTTACGATGATATCACCATCAAGCCTGGTGATAAGGGCGGCAGTATTGTAGTGCTTAACACCAAAGACTACAATCAAAAAATGTACACCCTACTTAACAACAATGCCCATTACAAAAAGTCTAGTATTGGGGAATGGAATAGACTTAAAAAGAAAGTTCAGGATATAGTCACTCTGGCCAAGGAAGATTGCATCATATGTGATGATGAGTACAAATTCTTAGTGAACAATCATCCTAAAATACCTGCTCTGTATGGGCTCCCTAAAGTCCATAAGGACATTAGGGATCCACCGATGCGACCCATAGTATCAGGCATCGAGTCTATAACGGAGCCACTCAGCAAATATGCTGACTGTTTCATTCGCCCCTTAGTTGAGGAACTACCATCCTACATAAAGGATACTAAGGATATGATCACAAAAATAGAAGGGGTTCTCTTTAACAACGAAACCCAGTGGTTGGTGTGCTTGGACATTGAGTCCCTGTACACCAACATACCCCAACAGGATACAATTACAATGATGAAGGACATCTTGAGTGATGCGGAAGGTTATCTGTCTGCACACAATGCCTTTATCGTGGAGTGCATAGAAACTGTTCTCCTTAACAATATCTTTCTGTTTAATAGCGATTTCTTTTGTCAAATAAAAGGCACGAGCATGGGGGCTACCTGTGCGCCGAGCCTGGCCTGTTTATATGTGGGCAACTTTGAAAAACTCCACATATATAACGAGCTATGCCCCTTCTACGAGAACATCAAACATTGGTCTAGGTTTATAGACGATGTCTTTTTTATATGGGAAGGGACAGAGGAAGAACTAGCTATATTCTTGGAATGGCTCAACTGTGGGGATGTGAACCTTAAGTTTACAGCCAATAAGAGTCAGACTACAGTTGACTTCCTAGACATCAAAATAAAGTCGGATAACGGAAAGCTATGTGTGGAACTATATGTGAAACCCTCAGACCGTAACACTTTGCTCCACCATGAAAGCTACCACCCTAAAAGCCAGAAGGATGGGATCCCGTACAGTCAGTTTGTGAGAATAAGAAGAAACTGCACAGATAAAAACTCGTTTGAGAAAGATGCTGATAATTTGAAAATTAAACTACTAGAACGAGGCTACCCTAAGAGGCTCATAAGAGAGAGTTATAAAAGAGCCAAATATCAGAGCAGAGAATCCCTATTCGAACCTGGCAATAAAAAGAAAGAATCTGAAAATAATATTGTCATGGTTTCGAATTTTAATGGATTAAGCAGCAAGGTAAAAAACCTCATCACGAAGAATTGGTCAATTTTAAACAAAGAAGGCAAGACTCCTCTACCAAAACCTATTTTCTCCTATTGGAGAAATAGGACCATTCGTAACTGTGTAGTTCAGACCTATAGAGAGCCCAAAAAGAAGAAACAATTAAGCATTGATCAAGGGAAACCCATTAGAGGCAACCAACCGTGTGGATCATGTACTCACTGCAAGTCCATCATCCATTCCGATAAAATCGAATTGAGAGGTACATCACACTGGGTAAATGAACATGTCAACTGTAGAACCCAGAATGTTATCTACCTAATAATCTGTCCCTGCCAAAAGGGATATATTGGTGAAACTGGGCGAGAAATTAGACTACGACTATCCGAACATCGATCTGCCTTAAAAAACCATAAGAAAAACGCCCCACTAGTAGATCATTGGATTACTGAGAAACATAGGGAAGATGAGATAAAATGGTGTATAGTGGAAAAAATAAAAACCACTATGAGAGGAGGAAATTTGGACGTTAAACGTAAACAAAGGGAACAGTTCTTTATGTCTAAATTTCGTACCTATACTCAGGGCCTCAACAGTAGGGAGGAATGGGAAAGACTAGTACGATAATGATCTCAGTGCCCTGCCTGTGTACCATGTTAAACTGCAAGATAAACATCATAACACTTACTTTGGAAATGAGTTTGGTTTCGTTAATATGTAAAATGTTAACCTTTCTTGAGAATAAGAGATGGGCCCATAGTTTATGATCTGCCCAGAAATGGTACATTGCTTAGTAAAAATACAAATTTTCTGTCTTGACAGGTACAATATCGAACAAACCTATTTGTGTAAGGACATTTACACTCGCAATAAAAATGACTTTCCATGTGAGGATAAAGAAGATTGTAAGGGGTGACCATATGATGACAATCGGAAGCCCTCTCTCAATTATGAGCCCCTTGTAGATGTGGCGCTGAATTATTTCCCCACATATCGAATCGGGCAGCATAAATTGTACATATGTTACCTGTATCCTCTTAATATGCTCCGATTTCCATACATATGGAAACCTCAGGGATAATATGTGACTATGGTTAATTGTATAACTAGGAGCATAGAATTAATCAACAAGAAAATGTTTAACTTGTGATTACATTAGGATGTACCGGGAAATAAAACAAAGGAGTTTGTGGAATAACTAAAATTATATTTTTCTGATCAAACTATGTTGTACCGCCAGGAAATAAGCTCATTAGATACCACATCACAGAGATTTTTAGCCCTCATCATATAACCCTAAGGATATATCAATAAACTACCAAAATGGCGGACGATTTTGGTGCGAAAATAGTGATAATATGCCCCGCCATAGATCGACTAAATCAAGAGAATTTAAAATCTGTATAAACTTGACAATACAAATTGATAGTGTGTAGTTTATCAGGAAATCAAAAAAATCCATCGCATAATTTTAAGGGCTCTATACACAATATCATCACGGCAGCCGTTAGTCCCTTCTCGTTTGTAGGCACTATTGAGTCCTACAGAACCCAAAGTAACAAGAGAGAAACTACCAAAATGGCGACAAAATATTGAGGCAAAAAAAGGAGGAGTACGTCCCAGTATCTATTTTTAGGAGCATATAATTTAACGCTCCATCAACAGGGTAAAGTGGGACCAATGTTTAAAGTAACGATTAACAAAAAGCGGCGCCGCGTAATATAAACAAACGACTCGACTTGTGTATACGATTCATGATTTTTTTATTAAGTCCTTCCTCACTTACAGGCACCATGAGGTAAGGAGATTAGTAAAAAAACTACCAAAATGGCGGACATTCAGCGCCTGCAGATCATCCTCACAGGTGCAATCATTTAATCAATTGTGAAACACCGCCGGATAGTATAAAAGATGCCGGTTCCCCAAGCGACTAACTGACGCTGGAGACCGGGTTACCAGGCAGGCGGCGAGGAGCTCTAATCACAGAGGTAAGAGTACAGGGGCAGCAGGGCGCACTGTATCCAGTAGCGTGTATGGAGATTTAAACACGCAATATGAATGGACTCTAAACCTGTTAAATAACTAAGTGGAACTGAAGAGGGCTTTAAGTAGAACTTCTCTAGCAATATGCTTTTAGCCTTTTTTTGCTACAAGGATCTATTAATATTCCCTGCTGCATACTACATACTCTTTGTTTTTGGGTAATATAGGGTAGAGCTACCTACACTCAACAACCTTACCGCTAAATGACAATAGGGCGCACTGTATCTGATAGCGTGTATGTAGACTGAGACACGCAGTAATAGTATCACCCCTAAATATCGAATATAGGACAAAGTGCTAAATGTGCACTCCATTTTGTTTATTCAGACAAAGTGAAACTTCAATTTTAAAAAGAAGAACGTCATCCGACCGCAGATTAAAGCAGGATAATTGGAAAAGACGCCAACTCAAGGTTGATCCCAGGTCTTTTATACAACGAATGATACCGAATACTACCAGCTATAAAGTAAGCTTATTTTCCATAAGTCTTGCATAGCACCTGAAATGTTTGTGTCTTAGAGAAAATACACTGACTGTATACCCAATATCATTATGTATACACAGGTTATTTTAAGGAACCATCTTGGTTATTAACAGTGGACAAGGGAAAAGAATTCCATTTGGTTGATATCAAGACAAGAAAATAGAACCCCAAGGCTCCAACTATAAAATACAAAGTAAGCATTAGATCATCAAAAGTTTAGTGATGATAGAGAAATAGTCTTGTGGTCTAAAATTAACTCAGTAATTGTACACAACATAATATCATGTGTACACAGGTCTTTTAAAGGAACAAAGCCGAAACACAAGAGTGGATACGATTTATCTATCCCCAGGATTGAGACTGAGAATGCAAATTGAATACTGCAAATTGAGTAAGAAATTGTTTTAATTTACAATCTAGACACCGTTATAATTGTTAAAAAAACTTTCTGTAAATAAGATCCCTCAATGAGTGTATACTAATTGACTGTTCCATATATTTTTAGATTGAAGAAATTTGATTGTAGTCCTGAGGAAGGTGTATCATCAATCTTAACACCGAAACGCGTCGACAACTTGGCTATTTTTATTTATTGTGTATTTATGTGTATACAATATTAATGTACTGTGATTATTTTTATATGTAAAACTGTTGACTATATGCTGCTTTTTGATTAAGCTTTTAATAAATTTGATTTTAATGAATAATTATGTTTTTTGATTATAATTGTTGAACATGTCGAGATATGCACTATTGAGATCAGAAATGTTTCAGGTGTCTTATTCATAAAAGCTTTGGCGCTTTAATTTAGGAACCACAGAAAGGAACCCTTTTTGAGTGTTGCTACATTTCCCAGTCCTTTCTGGGTGTGCTAGGGAAAACTCTCTTTTTTTGAACTTACCTCGGCTCCTGGAGCCAGAGAGCCTATAAAGAAGTAATGGATACACTTCGAACCTTCGGGTTCTCAGAGGACCAATGTATAAAACTCCTAGGTGGGTCCTCCAAAAGTATTAATACCGTTACCTTATCAAAGAGTGATGAAGATAAGTGGAATAAATTGTGGAACCTTAAGAAGAAAATAATACGTACCGAACTCCACGCAGAATTTATAATCCAATACTGCAAAAAAGGTGTTATTCCTAAGGGTCTACAAATTGCAAATGAACCTGGGTTATTTGTCACCGATGAAAAATTTAAAGATAGTTGGACTCTGATCACGAACCGGTGCAGTCGCGACTGGATGTTGCTAATTATAGATACAGCACAGGGACTTTTAATTATAGAAAAAGAAGAGATAGATAAACTAGAAAAGGAACTTAATGAGTCTACGGCACTTGATGAGGCTACAAAAAAACTAGCAGAAATAAAGGAAGACATCACGGGATACCAAGAATATATGATAAATAAAAAAACAAACAAATTAAGGAAAGACATAGCCAATTTCAAATTGGAACTGGTATACCCGTACCTTCAAAAGGATTATTTTGACCAACCAATTCCAAATGAATACAATAACCGTCCATTCAAGTATAATAGAAACAAATTTTATAAAAAGAATGTAACCTTTTCTGACACATCTTACAATACCACCGACTCAGAAGCTGAAAGAGTCCAAGATAGCAGCAAACGGAATGAGTCCAGAGACGATAGTGCTGACGAATTCCATAACTATCAAGTTTTTTTAGGTCAAGAGAAAAAGAGACAGACCCGTGGCTTCAGGAACCGGGGGAAGGGCCGTCAAGGCTTCCGCCAGAAAGAGACAATGACAAGAAGACCCTATATGAGAACCCGGAGTCAGAAGGAATGGGAATAGAAAAACATACCCAAAAAGCCCCAATAATTAACCTTTCAGATAGGGAACTAAATAGAGGAGAGATAAGTATTCTAGAGAAAGGGCTAGGATTCGCTCCCAGTACAGGTATTTGTAGGTACACAATTGAAAAAGACATTAGGGACCTCTTTCGAAAAATCAGAATAAAGAAATTCTTTGAAAACAAAGAGTGTAGGCCAAACAACAATAGATCAGGTTTAAAACCACCCTCAACGTGGACCCCTGATATCTCTATGGTCAGCCAAGAAGTGGACACGTTTGAAAAAGTGATCTCAATAGGACTGGAAAAATTATTGGCAGGAAAGATTTGGACACCCAATAACTTGTCTAAAGTAGAAAAGGAGGCATTAAAAAACCTACAAAGTTACGATGATATCACCATCAAGCCTGGTGATAAGGGCGGCAGTATTGTAGTGCTTAACTCCAAAGACTACAATCAAAAAATGTACACCCTACTTAACAACAATGCCCATTACAAAAAGTCTAGTATTGGGGAATGGAATAGACTTAAAAAGAAAGTTCAGGATATAGTCACTCTGGCCAAGGAAGATTGCATCATATGTGATGATGAGTATAAATTCTTAGTGAACAATCATCCTAAAATACCTGCTCTGTATGGGCTCCCTAAAGTCCATAAGGACATTAGGGATCCACCGATGCGACCCATAGTATCAGGCATCGAGTCTATAACGGAGCCACTCAGCAAATATGCTGACTGTTTCATTCGCCCCTTAGTTGAGGAACTACCATCCTACATAAAGGATACTAAGGATATGATCACAAAAATAGAAGGGGTTCCCTTTAACAACGAAACCCAGTGGTTGGTGTGCTTGGACATTGAGTCCCTGTACACCAACATACCCCAACAGGATACAATTACAATGATGAAGGACATCTTGAGTGATGCGGAAGGTTATCTGTCTGCACACAATGCCTTTATCGTGGAGTGCATAGAAACTGTTCTCCTTAACAATATCTTTCTGTTTAATAGCGATTTCTTTTGTCAAATAAAAGGCACGAGCATGGGGGCTACCTGTGCGCCGAGCCTGGCCTGTTTATATGTGGGCAACTTTGAAAAACTCCACATATATAACGAGCTATGCCCCTTCTACGAGAACATCAAACATTGGTCTAGGTTTATAGACGATGTCTTTTTTATATGGGAAGGGACAGAGGAAGAACTAGCTATATTCTTGGAATGGCTCAACTGTGGGGATGTGAACCTTAAGTTTACAGCCAATAAGAGTCAGACTACAGTTGACTTCCTAGACATCAAAATAAAGTCGGATAACGGAAAGCTATGTGTGGAACTATATGTGAAACCCTCAGACCGTAACACTTTGCTCCACCATGAAAGCTACCACCCTAAAAGCCAGAAGGATGGGATCCCGTACAGTCAGTTTGTGAGAATAAGAAGAAACTGCACAGATAAAAACTCGTTTGAGAAAGATGCTGATAATTTGAAAATTAAACTACTAGAACGAGGCTACCCTAAGAGGCTCATAAGAGAGAGTTATAAAAGAGCCAAATATCAGAGCAGAGAATCCCTATTCGAACCTGGCAATAAAAAGAAAGAATCTGAAAATAATATTGTCATGGTTTCGAATTTTAATGGATTAAGCAGCAAGGTAAAAAACCTCATCACGAAGAATTGGTCAATTTTAAACAAAGAAGGCAAGACTCCTCTACCAAAACCTATTTTCTCCTATTGGAGAAATAGGACCATTCGTAACTGTGTAGTTCAGACCTATAGAGAGCCCAAAAAGAAGAAACAATTAAGCATTGATCAAGGGAAACCCATTAGAGGCAACCAACCGTGTGGATCATGTACTCACTGCAAGTCCATCATCCATTCCGATAAAATCGAATTGAGAGGTACATCACACTGGGTAAATGAACATGTCAACTGTAGAACCCAGAATGTTATCTACCTAATAATCTGTCCCTGCCAAAAGGGATATATTGGTGAAACTGGGCGAGAAATTAGACTACGACTATCCGAACATCGATCTGCCTTAAAAAACCATAAGAAAAACGCCCCACTAGTAGATCATTGGATCACTGAGAAACATAGGGAAGATGAGATAAAATGGTGTATAGTGGAAAAAATAAAAACCACTATGAGAGGAGGAAATTTGGACGTTAAACGTAAACAAAGGGAACAGTTCTTTATGTCTAAATTTCGTACCTATACTCAGGGCCTCAACAGTAGGGAGGAATGGGAAAGACTGGTACGATAATGATCTCAGTGCCCTGCCTGTGTACCATGTTAAACTGCAAGATAAACATCATAACACTTACTTTGGAAATGAGTTTGGTTTCGTTAATATGTAAAATGTTAACCTTTCTTGAGAATAAGAGATGGGCCCATAGTTTATGATCTGCCCAGAAATGGTACATTGCTTAGTAAAAATACGAATTTTCTGTCTTGACAGGTACAATATCGAACAAACCTATTTGTGTAAGGACATTTACACTCGCAATAAAAATGACTTTCCATGTGAGGATAAAGAAGATTGTAAGGGGTGACCATATGATGACAATCGGAAGCCCTCTCTCAATTATGAGCCCCTTGTAGATGTGGCGCTGAATTATTTCCCCACATATCGAATCGGGCAGCATAAATTGTACATATGTTACCTGTATCCTCTTAATATGCTCCGATTTCCATACATATGGAAACCTCAGGGATAATATGTGACTATGGTTAATTGTATAACTAGGAGCATAGAATTAATCAACAAGAAAATGTTTAACTTGTGATTACATTAGGATGTACCGGGAAATAAAACAAAGGAGTTTGTGGAATAACTAAAATTATATTTTTCTGATCAAACTATGTTGTACCGCCAGGAAATAAGCTCATTAGATACCACATCACAGAGATTTTTAGCCCTCATCATATAACCCTAAGGATATATCAATAAACTACCAAAATGGCGGACGATTTTGGTGCGAAAATAGTGATAATATGCCCCGCCATAGATCGACTAAATCAAGAGAATTTAAAATCTGTATAAACTTGACAATACAAATTGATAGTGTGTAGTTTATCAGGAAATCAAAAAAATCCATCGCATAATTTTAAGGGCTCTATACACAATATCATCACGGCAGCCGTTAGTCCCTTCTCGTTTGTAGGCACTATTGAGTCCTACAGAACCCAAAGTAACAAGAGAGAAACTACCAAAATGGCGACAAAATATTGAGGCAAAAAAAGGAGGAGTACGTCCCAGTATCTATTTTTAGGAGCATATAATTTAACGCTCCATCAACAGGGTAAAGTGGGACCAATGTTTAAAGTAACGATTAACAAAAAGCGGCGCCGCGTAATATAAACAAACGACTCGACTTGTGTATACGATTCATGATTTTTTTATTAAGTCCTTCCTCACTTACAGGCACCATGAGGTAAGGAGATTAGTAAAAAAACTACCAAAATGGCGGACATTCAGCGCCTGCAGATCATCCTCACAGGTGCAATCATTTAATCAATTGTGAAACACCGCCGGATAGTATAAAAGATGCCGGTTCCCCAAGCGACTAACTGACGCTGGAGACCGGGTTACCAGGCAGGCGGCGAGGAGCTCTAATCACAGAGGTAAGAGTACAGGGGCAGCAGGGCGCACTGTATCCAGTAGCGTGTATGGAGATTTAAACACGCAATATGAATGGACTCTAAACCTGTTAAATAACTAAGTGGAACTGAAGAGGGCTTTAAGTAGAACTTCTCTAGCAATATGCTTTTAGCCTTTTTTTGCTACAAGGATCTATTAATATTCCCTGCTGCATACTACATACTCTTTGTTTTTGGGTAATATAGGGTAGAGCTACCTACACTCAACAACCTTACCGCTAAATGACAATAGGGCGCACTGTATCTGATAGCGTGTATGTAGACTGAGACACGCAGTAATAGTATCACCCCTAAATATCGAATATAGGACAAAGTGCTAAATGTGCACTCCATTTTGTTTATTCAGACAAAGTGAAACTTCAATTTTAAAAAGAAGAACGTCATCCGACCGCAGATTAAAGCAGGATAATTGGAAAAGACGCCAACTCAA